>NW_027616638.1:215000-223581 GCF_964187855.1 Myxine glutinosa | reverse complement strand
CAATTTCAGATTTTTAGGATAAGGAATTCGATTAATGGTCCAAGCGGAGTCCAGGTAATCATAACCCAGAATGAGCACATTCCCTCAGGAGGGATAAAATACCTTCTTTGGTGCAATCTCTGAACAGGTATTTTTGGTTATTAAAAACATGGAGTTCTTGTACTAAAGGTAATTTCACTTGAAGGTAAAATCATCTCTCCAGGACAATTAAACATTCATAATAATCGATGCAGGTATTCGGCTTTGTTTACCTGTTTCGCAATTATTCGCAATTCATTTTAGGAGAACATAAATTATTCCCACACCGTGAATCACCTGGACGGCAGTTTATACCTGGGTCAGGATTCGAACCCGGACATGTTCAAGATCGTCGGTGAAGAAGGATCATTTTAGCCATGAGGGTAAATGTCCAGGTGAAGTACATGACATTCCCATTGCTCTCCCTCACACCAATCCCCTTTCTTACATGTAAAGGTACTTCCAGGTGTTCAAATCGAACGGTTGTTCTTTATAAACGAGCGAATACTGTATCAAGGTCCAGGTAAATTGTAATGAGTTAAAAATTCCACCGAGAACCCCCAAGACATTCCTCCTGGGAGACAAGATCACGTTTACCGATTGTTATCGAGTTGGTTCGATCGAACATGGAGTTGTACAAGGACAGGGAATCGGGACTCCAGGTACACTTCAGCCATTGTCCGGTATACACGTTAAAACCGGTGTACACGTTTATCCAACAATGGTCTTTGAACGTGATTCACTTCGCTCGAGGAATCGACTCAGAAATGATGGGACACGCGTTATAAGCCGGATTACCTGGTGTGGATCGGGTTTTCAATCACATCTTCATCCTTCGTTTATTATTAAACGTTTTATCATGTTGGTTTGTGTACGCTGACGTAATCCATCGGCAGAACTGTCCTGGTGTCACGTGTTCCCATTAATCTAACAAATGCTCGTCGTACCTTTACCTTATTTACAGGAGTGCCTCGTGGGTTTCAGCAGGGATGTGTAATTTGTTCAGGATGCCGGCGATAGCTTGCCGACTCTTCGTTAAGGACACCGTGGGATCTTTAACGTTCACCAACTAATGCTAGCACAAAGGACGTCCGGCTTTACGTCCATCCGAGGGACGAAGGAGAACACATTGATGAATCACGTGCCTGCGAAGCACCTGGACGGCAGTTTACACCCGGTTCGGGATTCGAACCCAGCCGCCCGTGGTTGTCTGGAACTTTGGAAACTCGTTGCTCTTCAATATGATAAGCTACCATGTAAAACACAATGTGTATGTGTGTGTGTGTGTGTGTGTGTGTGTGTGTGTGTGTGTGTGTGTGTGTGTGTGTGTGTGTGTGTGTGTGTGTCCCTTCATAAGGGTCGGCTTTAAAGGCTTTGATTAGTGCTTTTGGAGGGCTTTGAAGGGCGCCGGGGGGGGGGGGTTAAATGGGAAATCTTTAAACACGACTGTGTCAACCGGTTAAAATAACTAAAAGACTGAGAACCCAAAAGACCCCAAGGACCCAGAAGACCCAAAATACCCAAAATAGCCTGTAGTCTGTTAAAGACACAAAGGATCATGAAGACCCAAAAGACCCCAAGGACTCCAATACCCAAACAACCCCAAGGACCCAAATGACAAAGAGGCCCCAAACTACCGCCAAGGACTCAGAAGACCCCCCAAGGCCTCTGAAGATCCAAAATACCCCAAAGACCCAAAAGACTGAAAAGACCCTAAAGAGCCAATGGACCCCAAAGACCCCAAATACCCTAAGACCCAAAATTTTGGGAAGACCAAAATGACCCAAACACCCAAAATACCTGAAGACCCAAAATACCTGAAGACCCAAAATACCCGAGAGACTGTTAAACACCCAAAAGACTGAAAAGACACTGAAGACACAATGGACCCAAAAGACCCAAAAGACCCCAAGGATCCAAAAGACCCTGAGGATCCAAAAGACCCGGGGATTCAAAAGACCCGGAGGATCCAAAAGACCTCGAGGATCCAAAAACCCCGAGGAACCAAAACACCCAAACAACCCCAAGGACCCAAATGACAAAGAGGACCCAGAAGGACCCAGAAGACCCCAATGACTCTGAAGACACAAAATACCCCAAAAGACTGAAAAGACCGTGAAGATCCCAAACACCAAAAATGCCCCAAACACAAAAAGACCCAGAAGACCCAAAATACCCCAAACACCGAAAAGACCCGAACACCGAAAAGACCCCGAACACCGAAAAGACATCGAACATCGAAAATACCCCGAACTCTGAAAATACCCCAAACACCGAAAATACCCCGAACACCGAAAATACCCTGACGACCCAGAATACCCCGTAGACCTCAAATGTTGAAAAGACCCTGAAGACCCAAAATATTCCAAAGACTCCAAAAAAAACCAAAGATCCCAAAAAACCCCGAACACCAAAAATACCCCGTATATGCAAAAGACCCTGAATACCCAAAAGACCCCAGAGACCCAATGGACCCCAGAGACCAAAAATACCCCGAAGACCCAAAATATCGTTAAGAACAATGTAGACAAAAAACATTCAAAACATCAAAAATACCCAAAAGACTGAAAAGAACCCGAAGACCCAAAATACCCTTGAAGGGAAACCCAAATGCAATTTTTTTTCTTCTGAAAACCATTGGCAATCATTAATCAGTCTAATTTGAAGGTGGTTTATTTTATTTCGTTTGTGAATCATAAAGTGCCGAAAAAAAGCCATAGAGTGTCGATTTTCGAATATGCCAGTGACATCACATTGTGATCTCACTGTGATCCTGCTGGCGACAGTACATAGAGATAGTGCATTCTGAGCTACTCAGATTCCGATAATGATTGGGGATGTTGGAGGGGGCGGGGTGTGTGGGATGGTCGTTGGTATTGTTAGCTAGTGTTATGTTTGCTGGGGGATGGTGTGGATTGTTTGTGCGTATTGTTGGCTAGGGTGATGGTTGTAAAGTGATTGTGAGGGCATGGTGGAGAGGTAGGGGGGGAGAAGAGGGTTAGGAGGGAAGAGGAGGGGTAGGGGGGGGGGAGAAGAGGAGGGTGTAGGTTGGTTGTGGGTACTGTTAGCTTGGATGATGGTTGATGGATTGTTTGTTTGTTTGTTTTTAGAAAATTGGGATGCCTCAAAAACCAAGGCCACCAAAGTTGAACAGAGAGATGGGTGTGGGTATTGTTAGGTAGGGTGATGGTTGATAGGGGATTAGGCGAGGATGGTGGAGGGGAGGAAAGAGAGTGGTGTGGGGTTGTCGCGGGTATTGTTAGCTAGGGTGACAGTTGAAGGGGGATTCTGAGGAGATGGTGGAAGGGAGGAGGGGTGAAGAGGTGAGTGTGGTTTGGTCATGGGTGTTGTTAGCTATGGTGACGGCTGATGTTTTGTTTTGTTTCTGGAAAATTGAGATGCCTCAAAAACCTAGGCCACCTGAGTTGAACAGAGATCCAGCAATATTGCCAAAGGAAATAATCAAGAAAACCAATTCAAAGCAGTTGCATCAGCAGAAAATGTGTTGTACGCTTGGAGCAAGAACGCCAATAGGGTCGCCCGTAGGGCGGGTATTCTGCCAGTATTAATAAATGTGCAACTTTACTCATGTGAGGAAGGGGAGGAACAATTAGTTTTATATGGAACACAAATCCACGTCAACCACAATCACGAGCTGAAGTAATACATGGGAAAACATGGAAATACCTGTGTATGTGGATAAATACCTTGGCGATCACATTGGAGATTCGGCACACGGATGTTGAAATCAGCTCGAAAGGCGCGTTGGTAAAAACCAAAGCGAAACTCTGTTTCTTCATTTAATATTCCTTTCAACGTTCTATTATTTTATAATCGTTTCTATATAAAATGTCTTCTGATTCGTTCCTTACTTAAAACCATTTTTATAGGATGACAAAAAGCAAGTTTAAATGAAAAGGTAAGGGCGGAGAAATTACACACGCTGCTGGTCAGATGACGTCAAATTCCTGATCGAAGGTGAGCAATGCCAAGAGTGGTACTGATATGCGCGATCGATCGATGCCTGCGCGAACGAAGGATCCATTGATAGCGCAGCGCGATCGGTCGGTCGAAAGCGCAAGTCCATTGATGGCGCATAACATACACATGCATCAAGTATACTTGCATAATACATTGTACATTTGCATAATACATTGTGAATTTGCATAATACATTGTACATTTGCATAATACAATGTGCATTTGCATAATGCATTGTATATTTGCATAATGCATTGTACATTTGCATTATAACACAGGTTTCATCGATACCAATAATCTAGTGCATCCCTGTGAAATGATCAATGTAAAATCATATCTGACATTGTGTGACGTAACACTAAATTTGAGGTAAAAATGATGAGATAATTAATTGATATTTCCCCTTTTATAATTAAAATAATGAATTGATAATCCTCATTTTTTATAATCTATTGATATAAAATAAATGTGTCACTCCCCACGATGCCCACATGGACTTACATTCGTGTGATGTTAAAAAGGATTCCTAAAAGTTGTTTGACTTTTTACCAGGTAACAAACTCGATTTTAGCTCACCTGGACTTTAGTCCGGTAAACTTATCGATCGAGCAGTGTCCACAGGTAAGTAAGTGACTGAGAGAGACTGTGTGTGTGTGTGTGTGTGTGTGTGTGTGTGTGTGTGTGTGTGTGTGTGTGTTTGTGTGTGTGTGTCAATGAGTGAGCGAGTGAGTCCACAAACACTTCATCATTATTACTTGAACCAAACACACGATTTTGACCAACCTGACGACAAGATGCATACCTGATCCCTAATAAAGGTGGATTGATTTACCGCATCAAAATCTGCGCTCATTGGGGGTGCCTCCTGGAGGGGGAAGGGGGATGGGAGGTTTGCCCCGACCCAAAATAGGTATTTACATTTTTTTCCGAAACTACACAAATTTGACTGCAACCTTCATCAACCGTGATGAACCAAAGTTTGTTCACGACGTTAAAAAAAATCAATGTCTGGGAAGATCTGTGGGGTTTCCGTCACTGTTGCTCCTGATCCAGGAAGCTTCAGGACACGCAATCCCATTTTTATTTCTACGATTATTCACTTTAATGTTGAACTGATGCATGATTTAACCAACTCGTCCATTGTTTGGATTAAATAATGTCGATGTTCGTCAGTGTACGACTACGGTTAACCCATAACGCACTGTAAACTGAATGGGATTGAGGTACAGGCCCTTTGGGATACTGGTTCCCAGGTAAGGTAAGCAAAGCAAGCAGAGACCGGCTGCAAGATAACTTGCTCGACAACGTTGCATGACGAGTGGAAGAAATCCTACAGGATGGATTGTGATTAGAGGATGAAAATGGAAGCCCCATTCCATTTGAAGGATGGGTTGAAGCAGAGTTTAAGCTTAAAAACAGTGGCAGAGATAGGTCTGTTTTAGTCCCTGATTTGGTGAGTAATGGACCGGTGAAAGACCCAATAATTGTCTTCAACGTCATTTCAGAGTTGATGGTTCAGAACAAGGCCAAATCTGACGATATAGTCGTGCCACCTGAGTCATTCATTTCTTTGTTTCCGGAACTGATCGGATCACAAATACATACAGTCACCCAGACTATGCAGAATCCAGATGAGGAACCAGTTTCCATGTATACAGGCCGTCGCCATACTCAAATTCTTCCTGGGAGAACAACAAATAACCCTTATATTCGTTCTTTTCCACTCGCAGTCAAAACACCCACACTGTGAGAAACTGACCATGAAAAGTGGTGGGCAGAAGGGGAGACAGTGACACATTTTTGTATACTTAGTCTCGGCTCCGATGAGAGCTAACACATGGAACATATAATAAGGGGAGCGGGAGACAACAGGGGGAGTGGGAGGGGCGAGGGAAGTACAACAACAGTAAGGAACAGGGACATTGGGAGATCTGTGGAAGAGAGAGGGCTGGGGTGGTGTTTGCGGTATAAACAAGATGGACATGACGGACGTTTTATTCAGGAAAGAAATCGGAATTTGAAGGAGGTGGATTTCAGGTGGATTAACGGGGGAAGAAAAGATCAAGGTTTTGCATGGGGGAAAATATGAGATGGTGGTGACCACCTGTTTAAAAGACCTGGAGGGATGAGTGGGATTAAAGAGTGCAGGAGTTCGTTCCAGAAGCGGAAAAAGAGGAATGAAAGAGTGAAGGTGAGTCGAGAGTCTTGATTGTGGTTGTTTCATCAGAAGAGGTTTACTGGCAGAACTTGGGCATCCTGCAGGAATATTTGGGAGACAGAGCACATACAGAGCATGGGGTGCAAGGCCGGAGAGGACTTGATCGAAGAAACAATGACTGCCAACCTGCCTGTGATGAGAGTGAAACGCCCTCATAAGCCGCTTCGTCGTGGGAGATACCAATGATTCGAAAAGCCTTGGTTTCTACAGCATGAAGCCACACAAGGTATGGGGCAGGAGCACCAGCCCAGAGTGGAGACCAATACTCCATCAAAGTTAGGATGAAAGCTTTGTAGGTGGTGAGCAGCTCAGCAGTGCTGAGGAAGGACTTCGCACGATGGAAGATGTCCAGTTGGCGATTGGCTTTTGAGGCCATCTTGGACATGTGGTTTACCCAGGAAAGACCACGGCAGATAGTGAGACCCAAACGCTTGAGAGACAGAACTTTTTCAATGAGGATTGTTGGGAAAGTAGCTGTGAGGGTTTTTCAGATCGTCTTTTCAGAGAGACAATGTGAGAGTGTGAGATTTTTCAGGATTGAAAGACATCTTTCATGTACTTGACCAGATTATAATTTTATCCAAGTCTGCAGAGAGTTAAGAGGCTGCTTATTGCCCCGAACTGTTGATCTGACGGATGAGAGACGGAACGGCAGAGGGTGGAGTCATCAGCAAAAAGATAAAGATTTTCCAGAGTCAGAAAAATTACTGATGAATGAATGAATGAATGAATGAATGAATGATCATTTTAAGACCATTTTCCCCGCTATAGCGAGGGTTAGCCTTGCGGGCCACATAACAATCATGGTTTCCTGTTTGAGGCAATGTTTTAATGGCCGGATGCCCTTCTTGACGCCAAACCTTCGTCGCCTCTTACGATGCGCAGGGATATGGTGTACCTATTCTAAATCGGGGTACACACCGGGAAAATCTTTGTTCTGAATCTTTGTTCAGTTTGGTGAACAAAGAAAAATTACTGATGAAGATGAGAAAAAGCACAGAGCCCATAACACTGCCTTGAGGAACTCCAGCCTGGTCAGGAAGAGGAGATGAGTGAAATCCATTTAGGACTAAACGTTGAACACGACAGGAGTAAATCCATGAGCCATGCATGGAGATTTCCAGGGATACCATAAGGAGAGTTTGGTGAGCAGTGTAGCGTGCCAGAACGTAATCAAAGGCACAAGATATGTCAAGCGATTTCCTGTCTGTCAGACAGCTCTGATTTCCTGTCTGGTGTTGAGGACATCCTTCCATTGTTGAGACAGCCAAAGCAGCATTTCCTGAGGAGAGTGGCCTGGTCTGAATCCAAATTGATGATCTAAGATGAAGCCATTGGAGAAGCGGAAGGATTTAATGTCATAAGCGATTATGGATTCCATGACCTAACTGATGATTGGGAGCAGGCTGATTGGTCTGCAGTTGCAAGGATCTGTTTTTGGGTTTGTTTTTTGTTTAGGTAATCCTAAACCATTATATGGCCATTATATCCTGGCCAAAATTTCAACCTTTTTGGGGAGAGGAGGAGGGGGCAGGTGGAGGGGAAGGAGGAGGGGTTCGTTCCACTCTTCACTTGTTTGGAAGTCTGCATTTAAACGTATTCCCTCCATCAACAATGCATTAACATCAACGTTGAGAAAAATGTAGAAGCAACCAGCTATGTGGCCTTCCACATTGGGAACTGTGTAACTGAGCTGCTTGGCAGCAATCAGTGATGGCATTAAGTGCAGTCATGATGGTAAATGCTATGCAAGGCTTTCAACTGGTTTGGTGAACAAAAATTTCACATTGATAAGGTAAGTAGTTTCCGAGATATAATTATTTAATATTTTCCTTCAATCCAATATGGCTGCCAAACCATGTGACGTATGATGTCGTAAATGTAATATTTCAATACAAATGGGTCATAGATCATGTACATGCAATTTCAGATTTTTAGGACAAGGAATTCGATTAATGGTCCAAGCGGAGTCCAGGTAATCATATCCCAGAATGAGCACATTCCCTCAAGAGAGATAAAATACCTTCTTTGGTACAATCCCTGAACAGGTATTTTTGGTTATTAAAAACATGGAGTTCATGTACTGAAGGTAATGTCACTTGAAGGTAAACTCATCTCTCCAGGACAATTAAACATTCATATTAATCGATACAGGTATTCGGTTTTGTTTACGTGTTTCACAATTATTCTCAATTAATTTTAGAACAGAAATGTTTCCCACACCATGAAACACCTGGACGGCAGTTTATACCTGGGTCTGGATACGAACCCGGACATGTTCAAGATCGTCGGTAAAGAAGGATCATTTTAGCCATGAGGGTAAATGTCCAGGTGAAGTACATGACATTCCCATTGCTCTGCCTCA